>NC_053428.1:30256010-30283535 GCF_007990345.1 Gossypium hirsutum
CTTGTGGTTAGGGTGGCAAATTGGCTTTACAAATAGTCTATTTTTGTCCACATGGGTAGAGACACGGACGTGGGTCTCAGCCGTGTGTGACACACGATCATGTTACACGGCTGTGTGTCCCCTAGGGTACCTTTCGAATTAAAGTCATATACCCTACAGTTTTGACACGACCTAGACACACGGGCGTGTCTATTGGTCGTGTGTGGCACATGGGCTGGCACTTTGGCATGTGGTCAGTGGTGTGATCCAAGTCAGTAACCCCCATTAGATTTTACACGGCCTGGCACACGGGCGTGTTCACGGCCGTGTGGTGCAAGTCAGTATGTATGCCCTGTTTTTACACGGTCTGTGACACGGGCGTGTTTGGTAGCCGGGTGAGGCACACGGCCTATTCACAAGGGTGTGTGACCCTTAAATGTTAGAAAATTTTACAAGTTTCTCAAAGTTTGTGAATGTTATCGGTTTAGTCCCGAATCACTTCTAAGCATGTTTTAAGGTCTTGTAGGACCTTACAAGGGACAATGTGATTGATATGAATGGATTTTGATTATGAATGTATGAATGTATGCAAATGATATATGTTATTCGGTAATGCTTCGTAACCGAATTCCGGCGTTGGATACGGGTTAGGGGTGTTAAATTTGTTATATACAGTTTGATGGTTGCAATTCTTGTTTTGGATTTAGGGTTGATTTTACGAAAGTTAATTGCTAATATTATTAGTTAATTGTGAATTTTCATCAAATCTTCATTGAAATCCAAATTAAAAACTAAAAAGTTAACACCATTACTTTTGGGTACCAAAATGTCTAATTTTTGTCAAATGCAAATACCATATTGGACAAAAAAGATATAAGTATCACATTAAAAAAATGTCAAACTTAGATATCAAATGATTACCTAAAACAATATAGCTTAATTTAGCCAACCTCACATTATAGTTACAATAACTCTATGTTTGGATTGAGGTAATATAAAGGAAAAGAAAGCAAAGCTGAGGAAAGAAAGATCCTTTTCTTTTTAAGCAAAAATTAAGGAATGCGATTATCCCTTACTTTCTCTCAAAATATTCAATTTTTGTATACCTCAAATTAAAGGGAAAGTTAAGTAAAAGAACCTTTTCCTTGACAATTATAAATCTAAACATAGTGTAAATTAATTGATTTTAATCTTATCATCATATTTCGTTTGCATCATGGTTATCTAAACCGAATTAGATGGACTGAAAACTAGTTAAGGTATCAATCCAAAAAAAGACTTTAAACTAGACCACTTGAATCAGGTTAAAAAACAGGTTGAACTTATTTTTAATATTTTTTTTAAATTTTTTTATGATTTTTAATAAATCGAATTGTCTAGACTAGACTAATCAACAAATTGGTAATTTGACCAATTAGACCACCAATCTGATCCTGAAAACCTTGATTTGGACGTGGATTTTAATTTTTTATTATGTATTTTTCTTTTCTATATAAACTTTTTAAATATTTTATAATTCTTTTTAGAATGATGACTAAATTGACAGAATATGTAAATATTAAGGGTTAAATTTGTTGAGTTTTTTAGAATCATGATCAAATTGACATAGCATGTAAATATTGATATCTGAATTTGTTATTATGCCAATATAAAAAAGATCACGCCAGCATCCATTAGGAATTCAACGACGAAATGACCAAAATATACAATGTCTTTAAGGACAATGATTAAATTGAAAATTTTGTTCAAGTGACTAAATAAGAACACCCTAATACTTGTATGACTAATTATGGTAATTTACCCAATTTATAATGTTAAAATATATTATTATCTAACAACAAGAATTAAATAAACATACAAAAATATAAAAATATCACAAACGTTTATCGATTTGTGACATTCCAATCACTCATTCTTTAATTGTTGTTAATTCTTTAACAAAATAATGACATAATTCATTAACTCAATATTTAATACCTAATTAGCCCTCAAAATATAGCTAATATTTTTAAAATCAACGAAAAAAAAACATGTTGAGAGCTAAATTGTTAATCAACAACAACAAAAAATGATTATCGAGGTAATCCAATTCCCTTTACTGTTCATACAATTGTGTAAAAAGATGTGTTAAGCTCTTAATGAATGAATCACTTAGAATGAGAAGTTTGGGAAAAAAATATAAGAATTAATGGCCTTTTTTTCTTGGGAATTAAAGAAGAGGGAAAAAAAATCTGCTTAGGGTAGTTGATTAGCGCTCTTTTTACTGCAAAGAGGGGGCATTGCAGTGTCACCTATGGCCGAATTGTTGAGAAATATAAGAGTGAAATAAGGTGATTTGAAGAACCTCAAGATTATACAGTTTCAACATCTTTTTAGGGTTTTGGACTTTCAGATGTAGTGGCACCATCTTCTGTTTCTGTTGTGGTATGTTGTTGAGTCTGAGAATCTGCAACCAAAATTAGTAAAATGGAAAAAAATGTTATCATATATATTATATGTTGTAAAAGTATAATAAAGTTTCTTGGATTGAGAGTCGGAATACATTTCTTTTTATTTACAAAAAATTTATCTATTTTTACTATTAAAAATTAAATATTGAAAGTTGACATGCGGTACAAGTAGCACGCCATGTATATCTGTCAGTTATGTCAATTTTTAATAATATAAATGGATAAAAATTTTAACTAAAAAAACTATTTTACTCTTTCATTTAATATTTTTAGACTATTTTTCTCAACCTATCTTTTGATAAGTTATCTCTATAATACTTTATCTATTATATCTGCATTTGTGGGTGAGAATACGATGGCAGGATGAAAAATGATGGTAATTTGGGGCTCTCCACATTTGCATATAAAAAAATAAAAACACAGTGCATAACATGTTTAGTGGGGCTCTCCATATTTTCCATGAATCTGAATCAACCATCATCCCAGATACTGAAACCACATGCAATCACTACTAGTTTACACAATGCTAGCTCCTCTGTCATGACTTTCTATGGATCAATCATTTGGGGAAATGGCAATAAGTCAACAATACATACAGCTCATTCACATGGATGTAACGAATGCTACCGTGATCATTGCGGTAAATATCGATGGTAGATGATAATATTAGAAAAATTTTACCTGAGGAAGAGGGAAAGGGTGGGGGAGGAGGATTGGTGGAGGACCCCTCCATTGGAGTAGGATAGTAAAGATAGGAAGGTCCATGGAAGCGTTGTGCAGAAAATGTCCCTCTTGGAGGTTGCAAACAATACCCATAATAATATGGGGAGCCCATTGATGATGATGATGATGATCCATAAAGTTGATGATAGTGTTGTGGCTGCTGAATTTGTGGATTATAGACAGCCTGCAATGCGACCATTCAATCAACATTGTTGGCTTATGAACCATTTGACTTAATATTGAACAAAAAAAAAAAACAAATTATAATCACTTACTTGGTGATACCTATATTCAGGACCGTAAGTTGTGTACCTGTAAACACAGAATTCATCAAACACTCTAATTAGTACCCGGTAAGCATGAGATTACTATAGAATGCATAAAATCTGAACATACTAATTAAAAGCCTAAAAATGGGGCTGTTGGTATAAACTCATATATCTAAACATCATTTGGGGGACCATTTTGATATACACATTTGAGCCCTACAAAGCAAAGCCATGCTTTCTGAAAAATTTACCGGTTTTGCCAAATTGATTAATATTCATATCTATAAGCAAAAGAAAAAAAAAGAAATGTGTTGAAGGCATGGATCACTTTGAATGAAAACAATGTGTGGTACATACCCGTATGGTGCATAAAAGACCGGAGCCGGAGGTGGAGGTGGTGGCAGTGGTGCTGCAACTCCACTATAAGATGGTGCACCTTGCTGTCCAACAACCTGATAAGGATTGCTACCTTGAATGCTTCCTGCATATATGAATTCACCATATCCAATTCATTATATGTTTCGAATAAAGGTTTCTGGCGGAAATACTTTAAAAAGAAAAAAAGAAAAGAAAAGTTGATCAACCTCGTGGAGGTGAAGGTGTAGGCCTTCCAAGTGACGCAATGTTACAATTTGCTCTTCTTCCATTGATTATAGGGTTTGGATCAACACAAGCTTTCCTAGCTGATTCTGGATCACGAAAAGTAACCTACAGAAATGCAGTGATCTTAATGAACTATACATATATATTATAAGAAGAAATTAATTAGAGAAAAGATACTTACAAAGCCATATCCTTTAGATTTCCCAGTTATTTTATCAGTGATGATAACAGCTTCAAGAATCTCTCCAAACTGTTCAAAATACCTACGCATGTCATCGGTGGGTGTCTCCCAAGCCAATCCTCCAACAAACACTTTCGTCAACGTCGTGTCACCGAATGGTGATCGGTAAGATGGATAAGCAGCCGTCATTGCCTTTTTAAACAAAGCAAAACAAAAACAAATGGGTAACTTTCCTTTATCGGATTTATATTTACAGTTGACAAGATTGATGTAGTAACAAGCTGAAGCTTCTGCAATTCCGGTTGATGATCTTCATCACTTTTGCTAATGTTTGCTTTACGATTCTTGTCTCTTTATCCATTTCCAAAGGCGCCGCCCCCACTCTATAAGCTCACAACAAATGAATCATTGAAGATGGTCTGCGAATGGGATGAAGCTTACTTTAAAAGATGTTATGGAAGTTGGTTGGTTGGTTGGTTGGTTGGTTGATTGTTGTGGTTGCTGTAAGAGAGAAAGAGAGAGAGAGAGAGAGAGAGGAGAGACCAGACAGCTGCTAACGTTAATTTGCTGTCTATAGTCCTACTTGAGATGTTGAAAGTGGGGGAAAGGGAGAGAGTTGGGTTGGTAAAATAAGAATGACAGCTCCGTGACTGTATGCACTCAAGCCTGTCCTTCACTGTCTCTGCATTAATATACCCTCCCAACTCCACAATCAATACCCCTTGGTCCCTTACTGTTCATTGTGAATTTCATTGTGGCTATATATCTTGATTTTTAGTTTCATAATGTTAACCTGTCAGATAGTAATAATAATAATAATAATAACAACAAATTGGGATTTAAAGAAATATATTATTCTATATGATTTGGTGTGTTTGACCAAACATAGAACAAATTAAATTGGTGATTACTTATAGATGAGTTTATTTTAAAGTGTAATAAAAATAGTGATAGGGGCCCCTATTTCCTTGAGAAAATATAAAACAACCAGTTGTATCAATAAATAAATATTGTATATAAAAGAACCAGACTTGCACGCACTGGCAGAGTTGTTTAATCATCATTCAAAGGACTTGTTCACTAAATGTCATGTATTTATGGACATATATTTCTGTATTTATATCATGACATGTATAAATTTTGGTACCAAATCGTGCTTAATATTATGGGTATAGGGATGCATATTCCCACATGAACCCATGTTCATAAACGCCACTAATCATAAGCACAGAATATAACAGTTAGGATCACAAACCAGAGGGAAATGGGGCGGCAGCGTTGAAAACAAAATCTCAAAAAGCTTCTCAACTAGCATTTTCATCTCCTCAAATCGTAATAAACAAAGATTGGGGATTAGTTGTTAATGGAAGAGCATTATCATGTTCCACGCGCAATTCCCTACTGGAAAATCGCATGTTTGTCATATTATGGCTTCTTTGTAAACCCAGCCCAGCCAGCCCCTGAGTTTTAGTCATCACAACGCTTTTGGAAAACCAACCTTCTAATTGATAGGTAGATACTACCAAAAAATTTTAAATTGACTTCATATTCAATACGAGAATTAAATCATCTATCATCGGTTAATTACCAGTTTTTGATTATTAATATAGGAATGTAAAGGAATTTTTGAGTTAAATATGAAGATGGAATTTGTTGTAGTATGAGAAAAAGAAATGGGTGAACTGGCAGGTCTCCCCACGTTGGATCCTATCACACATTCACAATAATGAGCTGGATTTCTTCCTTTGACACAAAAGAAAGTAAGTACATATAAAATATCAACCAGGTATGAATATACAAATATAAAAATAGAGGAAAATATTCAAAACTAGACCCATCAACGAAACCCAATCGATGGTTTTAAATGTTTGCGGTCTGTCCTGTAACTTGTAGATGTTGAAGTGTATAATAAATTTATAAATAATTTAATAATTATATTGAAAAATTGCAAATTTGCATCTCATAAATCATAATACGCTTTCTTTTAAGAAGAATAATGCAGATTTTGTTGATGTTGGACAATTGATTTTTTTTATTATTATTGATAGTTAGATAAATTGATTCGATGAAATCTGCATTGAAATGGTAAAATTAGACCAATTGATTGATTCAATGAAAAATATGCTTTTAACTTAAATATTGATTTTAATGTTAAACAAAAATTAAATAAGGTTAATAAAATGAGGATTTGATCTAATTGCATTTATTTTAAAACGAAATTTCAAGATTTAAGGTTGAAGGATCATTAATTATAACTATTTTTAAAATAAAAAAATTTATCGGCTCTAGTAATTCTATACTAATTTGTTAATAATTGATTTTAACACAGTAATAGTATGAAACATCCGTATGTAAATGAGATATTCATTTTCGTAATATATTCAACTTCGAGGAGGACAAAGATAAAAGGGGGAGGCTGTGGCCTTGGCCTCTCAAAAATGGTAGATTTATTATATTTTGCCCCCCTCCAATAATTTATAATTTATGGCTTATCTCTGATTCTTTTAAAGTAATTTTCTGACTTTGTCCTAAAATTCAATTCAAGAAAAACTTAAATTAATTTTGGTAGTTGTACAAACAAGGGGTACTTGCTTTGAAAAACATAAATTGTGGATACAATAGTGCTTGGAACTGTGGCCACAATTTCAACCACGAAACCAAAAGTGAGAAAACAATAAAGAACACTAAGATTGTTTACGCAGTTCAACCTCAATTTATCCACGAGGCCTTATCCAGAGCAATGATCCACTGTCTTTCTCATAGTACAACTAATAATTTAAGTCCTAACACTAGGCTAACACTCACCAATTTAGTGGCCTCACTATTATACAAGAATAGATCACTCTCCTACTAAGCATACCTCTTGAAAGCTTAGTTTTACAACTTAAGAGACTCTCTTAATTATTTACAGATGCAATGCACACATAAAAACGTTCCTAACTTGAACAAATTTGTGCTCTCTTAATCTCTCGGTCTATTTTAACCTACACAAAGCTTAAGGTTTTTTTATATAAGAGTTTTAATCTAATCACTTTTCGATAAAGTAAAGCTAAAAATCGGCATAAGATAATAATTCCATAAGGGTCCCGGTGTAATCTAAAGTCTTCAACTATACAAAATGTCTTTAATTGTTCCACAAGTAACTTGAATTAATCCGAAAGAAATTAATTTTCCAGTCTTCAATTTCAAGGCAATTGGTCTTCATGTTTTAAGCTTTAATTCGTCCAAATAATTCCACAACATATAGTCCAATACTTTTATTCTAAATTTGTCAACTCTTAAAATAAACAAGGCAATGAAACGATACCTAAAGTTGTTGCCACTATTTTAACCACAAAAATAGCCATAGAATCTTTTTTACCATTAAATGTGTCAACAATAATTATTGAGTCAAGCTCAAGCTTGAGTAGCTCGAGCTATTTGTCAAACCAAATTTGACTACTATAAATTTGGATTGAATCAAACTTTTCATTTGAATATATTTCTATATCATGAAATTATAACTTTATCCTTATTATATACAAAAAGTTTAATTACGAACGAGTTCAAGCTTATATATTGTTAATGCCAATTACACTTTCTTGTTGCAACTTAACTTGCATCTAACTTGTTGTACAACTTGCCATATATGTTGGCATTCTTTTAATCCAAAAACCTTGCACTGTTTAATACATATCTTGAAGGATTTTCCACCGCAATTTGTTCATTTATTGTATTGGAATGTGAAGGAAATCAAGTCAAGTAAGAGCTTTTTGAAGACTTTCGATGTGATTGAATTTCTTTAATTAAAAATATCCATTTTCTTTAAAGGATTATTCCTAGAAAATCTGTGCTATTTTATTCCATATTGAAGATATACACAATCACAATTCAAGGAGATTAAAATTCACACCAGTTGAATTTTTAAGCTTGTTTCTTGTTTAGATATGAGATTGACAACATTTATCTTGTTCGTTGAGTAACTTATTTTGGTATAGATTTGCTATAAACAAAATATTTTTTCTGTTTAATTTGTAACTAAACTTCCAAGAGAAAGTTTTAGTGGGGCGAATGATCTAATTAATGTATAATAGTCAAATTGTAACTTAGTGAACTTAATCACATCTTGTAGTAGATTGATCGTGGATTACACTCTAGACAAAGCTTTGCATAAGTAGTAAGTTTTGAAACTATGTAACCAACTTTTATTTCCATCTTGAATTTTTACTCTTGTAGTTAGTCAGCTCCAATTGCAACTAGAAAGCAAAATCAGCTCTGTCTCATATACAAACATGCTTAATCAAGCTTGAATTCAAGCTTACGTACAAAAATTGATAGACAAACTTAATCGAGCTCGAGCCTAAATTTTGATGTTCAATCGGGCTCGAATTTTGAAACGAGATATTGAACTCGTGCTTGCCAATATTTGAGTGTGACTCGGCTTATTTACACCCCTATCTATCATACCATCAATTCCTTGTACAGCCAATATAACTAATCATTGTTTGTTGTGATTGGTTAACCCATAGTTTTTTTACTATTATTCTTTTTTTCAAAGTCTTGACACTACTATTTAGAGGATTGATTCTAAAACAAATTTTAGATTTGAGCTTGAGTTCGAGTTTAGTCTAACTCACCCAAATGATTTGTTTTATTATTTAAAATTTTATTTTTATTTAAATTTAATTATAAAATATATAATCATTAACATAAAGTTATATTTTAGGGTTAGTATTTGGTATGCTAGCAGTGTACTTCTTTTACTTCCCAAGCAATCTTAAAAAATTAACTTGGGTATCTTTTTTTAAAATATATATATTTTAATATTTTACTATACTCTATACACTTGTTAACTCCCTAACTTTACTTATGGAGTTTAAAAACTCTATTGATAATATATCAAATATTATTCTTATGTTTTATTATTTTTAAACAATAAAATATATTAAACTCAATCATCTCAAAGATGAATAATATAAACTCAATCACAGCCTAAAACAGTTTGGGTCTCTTTTTTTAAAACATTTATTTTATGATTTTACTATATCTTATTGGATCCTTGACAACCCCTAACTTTATTTATAGAGTCTAAAAACTCACTGACCATATATTAAATATTATTATATTTTATTATTTTTAAACAATAAAATAAATTGTGGTCAATGAGCTCAAAGCTAAAAAATATAAATTCAATCATAGCTTAAAACAATTTGTTCCCCTTTTCAAAAATATATATTTTTTATATTTTACTATATCTTAGAGGACATTTGCCAACCCCTAATTTTACTTATAGAATCTAAATATTTAATTGAAAATGTATCAAATATTATTCTTACACTTAATTATTTAAAAATAAAAAAAATTCAACTCAAAAATTAAAAAGTATAAACTCAATCACAATTTGACCGTTCAGTTGATGGAAACTTCTACTACGAATCTACCACTTTGTTCACTAGCTATGTTGGGATGATTTAATTTTCTTTTAATAATCTCATTATAGGTTTTAATCATATTTGATTTTTATACAATGCTTAGAACTACCTATGACCCCTCCTCAACCCTTAAATAGGAGAATAATACACTTCAATACAC
Source organism: Gossypium hirsutum (assembly GCF_007990345.1). Classification (NCBI taxonomy): domain Eukaryota; kingdom Viridiplantae; phylum Streptophyta; class Magnoliopsida; order Malvales; family Malvaceae; genus Gossypium; species Gossypium hirsutum. The sequence continues at coordinate 30,265,787 of NC_053428.1, forward strand.
TCGAACCCACTTCCTCTTATTTATCTAAATTATTAAATGTATATCCTTTTATATATATAACTTTCTATTTTGGTTAAAATTTTCATATATAACTCAAACCATTCATAACCCCGAAATTTAAAAGCTACACAGTTAGCCTTAATATTTCTCAGATGAAAAGTCGATGTAATAAAAATAGTTACAACAAGATTATTAAAAGAACATTACGGTTCTGTTTTGAAAGCAACATCCTAGCTCCATGGAAAGGGATCTCCGCTTGAAATATCCAGGGTACGTTTGGTTCACTATAATGAAATAGGGCTGTAATTAAATAGAGCTGTAATCAGTAATTCAACTATTTGGTTGAATGGAATGGAAGAGAACTGTAATAGTATTCTTGTGTTTGGTTGAATGGAATGATGTTGTAATAGCATAAGGAAAAAAACTAAAATGACCAAAATACCCTTAGCAGATTTTTTTTAGGTAGATAATTATTGTTATTGTTATTAAGTTTTAATAAGAGTATTATTAAAAATAATTTAATAAAAATAATGAATAGTTTAACCAAATTTTAACATAATTATTATTAAATATAATTTAATAAAATAATATATAATTTAATAAAATTCTTAATATAATTATTATATGAATTAAAAAATCATAATATATAATACTATAAAAATAATATATAATCTACTTTATTATTTTTAAACTACAATACATATTTAACGTGCTAAAATATCATTAGTGAAACAAATAATTTAATGTTGGATATAATTTTAGATGATCTGGAATTTGCGTTTGCATTGGATGATTAGAAATTTTGCTCAATGTGCAACAGCGCTCATCCTCAGTTAAACCTTCTACTTCACATAATGTTGGATATAATTTTAGAGCACTTTCTTGAATGGTCATTTCTAACTTTTGTTGAATTGTTGAATTAGCACTTCAGAGACAATACTCCTACTGATTTCAATGCCAACGGTCCGTATGATTTAATGGTGTTAACAATTGGACCTAAATTTTAAAGTCTAAAGAGTAGAGAGACTAAATTCATAAAAATAAAAGTACAAGGACTATATTTCAAAATTGTGAAGAGCATAAGAACTTATGAGATATTTTAAATGAGGTCTTTTTGTAAATGAAAAAGGGTAAACTATAAAAATAATCACTTATGTTTTGTTAAGTTTATCTCTCAGTAATTGAACTTTAATTTGTAACATTTTGGTCACTAACATTATTGTTTTGTAACAAATTAGTCACTGTTCCATTACACATCGTTAAGGGCCTGATGGAAAGTGTACGTGGCAAGTTCTAAAGTGTTAAGCGCCTACGTAGATGTCATGTCATTGCCAAATATTTAAATTATATTTTTTAAATTATAAATCAGAATAAATGGAATTAAAACCCTAAAATATTTTTACTAATTAATTTAGAAACCAAAAGTCAAAACCCAAAAAAATCTTTTTTAAAAACAAATTATTTCTTCTCATCCTCTCAAAAATCTTCTCTTCTCTCACATGATAAAAACCTTAGCGCCCCTACTTCCGAGTTGCAACCAACTACTCTTATGCCTTATTCGGCCTTTAATACCATTGTTGAAAGAAAATCCTTTATCTCCTCTTTTTTCTTTCACTAGTCTAGATTTCTCAAAACACACACACAAATATCTAGACAAAGCTTCAAACTTTGCAAGCCTTAGATATCCTCTACCATTCGTCTTATTGGTTTTGGTTTCGAGCTATGTCGCTTCAAACATTAGTGATCAACTTTTGACTTTTCCAATACTCAAATTGACACTTAAAGCTCGCCAAACCGAACTTTGGTTGACAGCTTAAGTGCTTTTAGAAAAAAGAAAGAAAGAAAGAAAAATCAAAGAGAGAAAAAAAAGGAGTATTTGATAGCCTTAGAGAGTGGAAAAGTGACTATAGTGGTAACAGCTCTAACACAAAGTGTTGGTGCCAAAAACTTTAAAAAAAAATTGGGCTAGTTTTCATTTAGGGATTTTGAAGGAAAAAATAAGAAGAAAGAAGTACAAAAAGGGGAGAAAAGAAGATTATAAGTAGTGGCTTATTTCGACCAAGCAATAACACTAGAGCTTAGATAGAGGTGTAGACTAGGGTTTGTAAGGGTTTGGTTAGAAGAAGAAGAGGAAGGGAGAGAGAGAGTAGAGAATGAAAAATGAAAAAATAAACAAAAAAAATGGATCGAAGGAAAAAAGACATGAGAGGGAGGGAAAAGAAAAGAATAAATGAGAAAAAAATATAAAATACATAAAGAAATAAACCCTATTATGAACTAAAATTTCCTTTGACCATTTAAAAGATAACTACATTATCTTACTATGGGTGATCGAAAAGTGGGAAATAATCTAAGAACGGTATTCGTATACAATATTCTGGACAGCATGCATTGGAAAGGATTATGGGCGCTATTCTGATTTCATAGGAATGTATTGGATACATTTATTCCAGTTAAGAGAAGCATGGAAGGTAAGAGGTTTATGGTTGTTAGGTTTGCTAATATGGATGATACTCAAAGGGCAATTTCTAGGTTCAATGGCTTTGTAATTTTAGGAAAAAAGATCTGGGTGAAGATGGCTAGATTCAGTGGCAAAAGAAAAATATGGAAAAAAAGTATAGGATAAAAAAGATGTTAACATTAATGGAAGACAATTAATAATGGTTGCCATTAACATTAATGGGAGACAATCAATAATGACAACCACCAACTTTGGAAAAGTGGCAAGGGATAATTTTTTTTGGTCCTTGAGATAATGGGCTATTTATTGTTTGGTCCTTGAACCTCAACTATAAATAGGCCTTCTCATTTCTTATTTCAATTCATCCCAACCAATCTTTCTCTCTTAGTTTTCTCTCTTCTCCCATTTGAGAATTCTTAAGGAATTCTATTTGTTTGTAATACTTTGGAGATAGTAAAGTTATCATCTGGTATTAGTGCCCGAGGACGTAGGTATAATTTACCGAACCTCGTTAAATCTCTTGTGTTCTTCTTGTCCTATTTTTCTTTCAATATTTGAGGGTATAATAGTAGTATTTAATTGTGCTATTAAATTACTATAGAAGGGATATTCTGTCTAAGGAAAGACTTGGTATTTAAGAGATCCATGTGATCCACCTCTCTTCCCTGGGAATTGAACTTTGTGTGATTTTTTAGTACAATAATTTACACGCTTCCGACCCTATTGGAACAACAAGTGGTATCAAGAGCCGAAGGTTAATTGTAGTATGCTCTGTGGTTGCAGTTTAAACTGATCTTCCACATCAGAAAAGATTTCCTTAGGTATATTGAAAGATTATGGAGAAAACGGTCGGTGTAGGAGCTTCAACATCGTCCATGTGGACAAGACCGACAATTGCAAATGCAAGATTGGCCGTGGAGATCTTTGATGGCACGGGCCATTTTGGTATGTGGCAAAGTGAGGTTCTAGATGCCCTTTTTCAGCAGGGTCTAGACATTGCCATTGATGAAGAGAAACCAGATGATGTACAGGAGAAAGATTGGAAGGCGATCAATCGGTTGGCATGTGGCACAATTCGATCATGCCTTTCTCGAGAGCAGAGGTATGCTTTTTCAAAGGAGACTTCTGCAAATAAGTTGTGGGTGGCACTTGAAGAAAATTTTTGAAGAAAAACAGTCAAAATAAGCTCCACTTGAAGAAAAGACTGTTTCGCTTCACATACGTCCCAAGTACCACAATGAATGATCACATCACCAAATTTAATCAGTTAGTCACTGATTTGCTGAATATGGATGAGACATTCAAAGATGAAGATTTGGCTTTGATGCTGTTGGGGTCACTTCATGAGGAGTTTGAGTTCCTAGAAACTACTCTACTTATGGCAGGAGTGATATATCTCTGAGCGAAGTCTGTGCAGCCTTATACAGTTATGAACAGAGAAAGAATGACAAACAGAAAAACTCAATCAGAGATACAGAAGCTTTAGTAGTCCGAGGTCGTTCATACACTCGGAAGAAAACTCAAAAGGGGAGATCAAAGTCAAAGTCCAGACTCGGGAAAGATGAATGTGCTTTTTGTCATGAGAAAGGCCACTGGAAGAAAAATTGTCCAAAGCTGAAGAATAAGGGAAAACTGCTGTAGATGCTTGTGTTGCTAAGCATGATACTAGTGACTCTGAACTATCACTGGTTGCATCATCATCGTCGTTCCATTCAGATGAGTGGATATTAGATTCGGGTTGTACCTATCATATGTCCCCTAACCGGGAGTGGTTCTCTGATTTAGTAGAACTAAATGGAGGAGTTGTTTATATGGGCAATGACAATGCCTGTAAAACTTTTGGGATAGGTTCAATCCAATTAAAGAATAAAGATGGATCAACCAGAGTTTTGACTGATGTTCGGTACGTGCCCAGTTTGAAGAAAAATCTCATCTCATTGGGAGCCTTGGAATCCAATGGTTTAGTTGTTCTATGAAGATGGGGTTTTGAAAGTGACATCTGGCGCACTTGTGATATTGAAGGGCATCAGGAAAAATAACTTGTATTACTACCAAGGTAGTACATTATTGGAGAGTCGCTGCAGCTTCCGGCAACAAAGAATTGGACTCAATACAGTTGTGGCATATGAAGTTGGGACATGCCAGCGAAAAATCCTTGCAAATTCTGCAAAGCAAGGATTGTTGAAAGGTGCAAAGGCTTGCAAATTAAAATTTTCGAGCATTGTGTTCTGGGAAAGAAAAGAGAGTGAAATTCGCACTGCTATCCATAATACAAAAGTATTTTAGAATATGTTCACTCAGATGTGTGGGGGCCTTCCAAGACACCTTCATTGGGAGGAAAACACTACTTTGTTACTTTTGTTGATGACTTTTCCAGAAGAGTTTGGGTGTATACCATGAGAACTAAGGATGAAGTGCTTAGAGTTTTTCTTAAATGGAAAACTATGATCGAAAACCAGACTGGCAAGAAAATCAAACGGCTTAGGACGGACAATGGAGGGGAATATAAAAGTGATCCGTTCTTCGATGTGTGCCAAGAGTATGGTATTGTTCGACACTTCACAGTTAGGGATACACCACAGCAGAATGGATTGGCAGAGCGTATGAATCGAACATTGCTGGGGAAAGTTCGATGTATGTTGTCCAATGTTGGGTTGGGCAAGCAATTTTGGGCTGAGGCTGTGACATACGCTGGCCATCTTGTTAATCGTTTGCCATCATCTGCATTAGAAAGAAAAACTCCTATGGAGGTATGGTCTGGAAAACCGGCTACAGATTATGATTCCTTACATTGTTTGGAACCACTGCATATTACCATGTGAAAGAGTCAAAGTTAGATCTGAGGGCAAAGAAAGCTCTCTTTATGGGAATCACTTCTGGAGTGAAGGGATTTCGTCTTTGGTGCTTAAGCACAAAGAAAATGATCTGTAGCAGAGATGTACCTTTGATGAATCTGCCACATTGAAAAAGGTAGCAGATAAAGATATTCAGACGAGCAATACTCCACAGCAGGTGGAGTGTACTCCAAAACAGGTGGAGTTTGAGCAGATGGGGATTTGCCCAGTTAATAAGTCTAATTCTCCAGCCACAATGGAGGAATTAGAGGTTAAAGAGGTTCTGACCCAAGAACCACTAAGTACACCAGAACCAGTTGCAGTTGCAAGGCCACGGAGAGAAATTCGTAAACCTGCTCGATTTACTGATATGGTGGCCTACGCCCTTCCCGTTGTTGATGATATTCCTATCACTTATCAAGAAGCAATGCAAAGCTTAGAAAGTGATAAATGGAAAAGCGCCATGGATGAAGAAATGCAGTCTCTCCGGAAGAACAATACTTGGGGTTGGCGCAATTACCGAAAGGTAAAAGGGCAATCAGATGCAAGTGGTATTCGCAAAGAAAGATGGATCTCCTAGCAAGAAGGATATTCACTACAAGGCAAGATTGTAGCTAAAGGCTACGCTCAGAAGGAGGGAATTGACTACAATGATGTATTTTCCCCTGTTGTGCAGCATTCCTCCATTAGAATTTTGTTGCCTTGGTAGCACAGTTGAATTTGGAGCTAGCTCAACTTGATGTTAAGACGGTTTTCTTGCATGGTGAGTTAGAAGAGGAGATCTATATGACTCAGCCCGAAGGATACACAGATGCTGGTGGTAGAAATTGGGTTTGTAAGCTGAACAAATCGCTATATGGATTGAACAATCCCCGAGGCAGTGGTACAAGCGATTGATAGCTTTATGAGAAGGCAGAAGTACACAAGAAGCAAATATGACAATTGTGTATATTTGCAGAAGCTGCATGACGGATCTTTCATTTATCTACTCTTGTATGTTGATGATATGTTAATCGCTTCGAAGAGCCAAAATGAGATAGATAAGCTGAAGGCTCATTGAATCAAGAGTTCGAGATGAAAGATCTAGGTGAGGCCAAGAAGATTCTTGGCATGGAGATAAGTAGAGATAGACCGAGAGGCAAGCTCTGTTTAAATCAGAAGCAATATCTGAAAAAGGTATTACAATGTTTTGGTGTAAATGAAAACACAAAACATGTAAGTACCCCACTTGCTTCTCATTTGAAACTTAGTGCTCAATTATCTCCGAAAACTGAAGAAGAAAGAAATATATGGCGAAAGTCCCATATGCTAATGCAGTTGGGAGTTTGATGTATGCGATGGTGTATACAGGCCTGACATTTCACAAGCTGTTGGATTGTGAGCAGGTATATGCATGATCCTGGAAAAGGACATTGGCAAGCTGTGAAATGGATTCTACGGTATCTTCGAAAAACCGTAGATGTTGGTTTAATTTTTGAACAGGATGAAGCACTTGGTCAGTTTGTAGTTGGATATGTTGATTCGACTTTGCTGGTGATTTAGATAAACGTCATTCAACTACGGGGTATCTGTTTACTCTTGCGAAGCCCCAGTGAGTTGGAAGTCTACCTTACAGTCTACAGTAGCTGTGTCTACTACAGAGGCAGAATATATGGCAGTTACAGAAGCTGTTAAGGAGGCTATTTGGCTTAATGGATTGTTGAAAGACTTAGGAGTTGTTCAAAGTCACATAAGTTTATATTGTGACAGTCAGAGCGCTATTCATTAGCGAAAAATCAAGTCTATCATTCAAGAACCAAGCATATCGACGTAAGATATCACTTTGTGCGGGAAGTCTTTGAAAAAGGAAAAATTCTACTTCAGAAGATTCCGACAGCAGATAATCCCGCAGATATGATGACCAAGGTGGTAACAACAATCAAGTTTAATCATTGTTTGAACTTGATTAACATTCTGAGAATTTGAGCACCTTCAGGTGTATGGCGCTCGAGAGCGCATTTGTAGGCACTACAAAAGATAGCTTTATCGAATTTGGGGAGTTGAAGGAAGTGTGTGAAGATGTGATTATCCTAATCAAATCTTCAAGATGGAGATTGTTAACATTAATGGAAGACAATTAATAATGGTTGCCATTAACATTAATGGGAGACAATCAATAATGACAACCACCAACTTTGGAAAAGTGGCAAGGGATAATTTTTTTTGGTCCTTGAGATAATGGGCTATTTATTGTTTGGTCCTTGAACCTCAACTATAAATAGGCCTTCTCATTTCTCATTTCAATTCATCCCAACCAATCTTTCTCTCTTAGTTTTCTCTCTTCTCCCATTTGAGAATTCTTAAGGAATTCTATTTGTTTGTAATACTTTGGAGATAGTAAAGTTATCAACTGGTATTAGTGCCCGAGGACGTAGGTATAATTTACCGAACCTCGTTAAATCTCTTATGTTCTTTCTTGTCCTATTTTTCTTTCAATATTTGAGGGTATAATAGTAGTATTTAATTGTGCTATTAAATTACTATAGAAGGAATATTCTGTCTAAGGAAAGACTTGGTATTTAAGAGATCTATGTGATCCACCTCTCTTCCCTGGGAATTGAACTTTGTGTGATTTTTTAGTACAATAATTTACACGCTTCCGACCCTATTGGAACAACAGAAATTTAAGCCAAATGGAGGTGATGCAGTAAAAAAGGACGGAATATCAGGAAAGGCATGGGATAAATCATATGGCAATGTGATGAACAAATTAAAAGTTGTTGAATACAATATTGAGAATGAACAACTATGGAAGCTACAACGTTGCTTGGTAGGGTAGATGGCGTCTTTTGCAACTCAAATAGCTTGTTAGAAAGAATTGCTAGTTTAGGTTTTGGAGAATTGGATGTCAAGAAAATTCAGGGTAGATACTTTCTAATCAAGGTCCCTAATGATGAGCTTTTGGAGATCTTAAAGCAAAGAGACTGGGCATATTGAAAGAATTTTTCATCAATATAGAGCTATGGTCAGAAAAATTTAAAGTAATGGAAATGGCAGCTTGGATCGAAATTGCAGGGATTCCTCTTCATTGCTGGAACTACCAAATGTTTAAGAGAGTGGTTGATTTTTTGGGAGAATAATTGCTATGGGTGAAAATCTAACAATGGCTAACAACTTTGAGAAGATGGATATTTTATCTTAACAAAACAAGTTCATAAACTCGAAGAATTGATAAGGTTGGAGGTTGGCAATGAGACATTTCTAATCCGTATAAAAAAAAGAGGTTTGGTGGAAAAAAACAAATGAAAATCATAAAAGAACTGGGGATCAAATGGTGAAAGAAGATGAAGCATCATCGAAAATGGAATTGACGAACAAACCGGAGCTGGAATTATCACCGGAAGGAAGATGAAAAGATGGGGTTGAAGGAGTTACTGCAACATGCCTTGAGAATGAAGGAAATGATAATGGGGTGCATGGTATGTCGGCTGAGGCATTCATTGTGGATACTAATTCTTTTGTAACATGATGAGTGTTCCTGTTGGAGGGGAGGTAAATGTTGATTTACCTTTCCGGGGTCCTGAAGTTTTAAATAATATGGGCTTGGAATTGGGTTTGGAATAGAATAATGGGATGGAAATCCAAATTTCAGAGGGTAATGAAGTAGGCTTGGAACAGAATAATGGGATGGAGACTCAAATTTCGGAGGGTATTAAGTGGGCTTTAATGAGAATGTTATGCAGTGTTCAGACAATGAAGAGAACCCAATGTTAAATCAAATTTCATCTCGTTTATCAATATAGAGAATAAAAAAGATCGAGTTACAGCATCTGAAATTGAAGAGGAAATTTTCCAAATTAGACAGAACAAAGAAATAAGAAAGTGTTGAATAAGAATATTAGATCTATGCGAGAAATTCAGGATATAATGTTCATAACGAAGGAGAAGCAAAAGAGGGACAGGGAAGCAAGAAAATCGAAAGGAAAGGGGGTTTCTAGATTGACGAAAGCATAAAAATTTGTCGTTATCGGATTTAGACATCAGCAACAGAAGGAAATTTATCCTAAGAGAAGCGAAGAAGACGTGGGAGGTAGGGAGAAGGCTGGGTTTTAGTGTGCAAGGTGACAAGGAGGTAATTATCGAAGAAATAATGAGAATTGATGGAAAGTAATAGGGAGCATGCAAAGGTAGAAGGCTGGGGGTTTTCAAGATTCTGGTGAGTGTTTGTTTTATGGTTTTCTTTTAATTGTTCAATTTGGTCTGAAATATACGAATTGTCACATGGAACATTAGAGGGCTGAGTTCGGTAACTAAAATTGAGGTTGTCAATAGATTAGTGAGAAAAACTAGGCTAATGTATGTTTCCTTCAAGAAACTAAGTTAGAAACGATGTCAGTAGATTTAGTTAGAAATATTTGGGGTGATGACTATTTTGATTTTAAATTTGCTGCTGCTATTGAAAGATCAGAGAGTTTATTAACTATTTGGGATAAGGGCAGGTTTTCAGTCGATGTAGAGTTTTATGAGAAGAGGTTCATTGTAGTTGAAGGTAAATGGGTGCTTGAAGGGAAGGAGGTTGTTCTGATTAACATATATGCTCCCAACAACCTTTCAGATAAAAAAATCCTGTGGAAGAGATAAACGGATTGAGAAATCAATTTAGTAGAGCATGGATAATTGGTGAGGATTTTAATGTGGTGAGAAATAGAAGTGAATGTATAAATTGTTCGGGCATTGAGAATGGTGCAAAGGAGTTTGGAGAGTTTATTAATAGATGCAATTTGTTGATTTGCCGTTATTGGGAAAAAATTCACTGATTGGTCCGGATAGTAAACGTAGCAGATTGGACAATTTTTAATTGAGGAAGATTAGTTGGTTCATTTGAAGGACTTACAATAGCAAGGTTTTAACAAATCGATATTAGATCATATTTCAGTCTTGTTGGTTAATGAATCTATCGACTAGGGGTCAAGACCTTTCAAGTTCGTTAATGCATGGTTTAAAAAAGAAGAATGTATGAGATTAATTGAAAGGGAATGGTTGGAAATAGGTTGTTTAAGAGTAAAAATGGTAGTTAAATTGTGTAAACTGAAGGGAGCTCTTAAGAAATGGAATGTTGATGATGGAAATATTTTGGAAAAAAGAATTATTGAAAGTAAAGATAGGATAAAGGAGATAGATGAAGCAAGCGAACAAAGAAAGCTGGCCGAGTTGGAAATAAATGAGTTAAAACAATTGAACATCAAGCTTTGAGAAGTGTTAAAATTTAAAGAATCTATTTGGCGGCAAAAATCAAGGATGACATGGTTAAGGGAAAGGGATGCCAACAGTGTTTTTTTTTCCATAAAGCTGTTAAAATCAAAGCTAAAAGAAAAATCGGGGGTCATTGGTTCAAGGAACCTAAGGAGATAAAAGAGGGGCTGTTCAATTTTTTCAAAAACCATTTTGATTGCCCAACAAGAAGATGGAAAATGGAATTAGATTTGAAATTTAGAAAGCTTAACAAGGAAAGGTCGATGAAATTGGAGGAACCGTTCTCGATGGAAGAAAGCAAAGAGGCAGTTTGGAGTTGTAATGAATCTAAAGCGCCTGGTCTGGATGGTTTTAATTTGTGTTTTTTAGAAAATGTTGGGAGATTGTGAAGAACGATTTGTTTAGATTGATGTTTGATTTTTTTCATATCCGGAAAGCTTGAGAAAAGCATCAACTCATCATTTATCACACTTATTCCAAAGGTGGAAAATTCTAATGAAATAGTAGATTTTAGGCCAATTTGTTTGGTGAGTTCTTTGTACAAGATAGTGTCAAAAGTGTTGTCTCAAAGGTTAAGGGAGATGGTCGGAGATATGGTAAGCGACACACAATGTACCTTTATCAAAGGTAGACAGATTTTTGATAGAGTGTTAATAGCATATGAATAATTCATTCAGTAAGAAAAAAGGTGGATGTAGGGTAATCTGATTTTTAAATTAGATTTTCTAAAGCTTATGACTACGCTCAGTGGGATTTTCTAGAGTTAGTGTTATTCAAGATAGGGTTTGGTGAAAAATAAAGAGGTTGGATGATGGAATGCATATCTACGACGCGAGCAACAGTTATCATTAATAGATCGACGTCTAATGAATTCAGATTTGTAAAAGACCTTCGATAGGGAGATCCACTATCTCCATTCTTATTCATTTTAGTGACGGAAGTCCTTCATTTGGCGTTGGATAAAGCTGTGGAGTTGGGTTTAATCGAAGACTTTAAAGATGTTATTCTTGCCTAATTTTTTCTCATCTACAATTCGCAAATGACACAATTCTATTCTTGAGAGCTAATGAAAAAGAGGTAAGCAATGCGAAGTACATTCTAAGGTGTTTTGAGCTCTTTTCGGGTGTTAGTATTAATTTCAAAAAAATCTTGCTTAGTGGGTTTCGGTGTGAAAGAAGAAACATTATTTAGAATGGCAGCTATTTGCAAATGTAAGATTGGTTCTTTGCTTTTCAATTACTTAGGAATTCCGTTAGGAGTGAACCCGAAGAGAATTGCCACATGGGAGCTGATTGTTGATAGAGTAAGAAAGAGGTTATCAGGTTGGAAGTGTCGTACGCTATCTTGGGCTGGAAAAGTTGTACTTATCAATGTTGTTTTTCTTCTTTGTTGATTTACTTTATGTCTTTGTTTCAAGATCCTGTGACAGTTATAAAAAGATCGACAAGATTAGAAGGAATTTTCTTTGGGGGAATATGGAAGGGAAAAAGAAAATGGCTAAGATTAGTTAGAATACTTTTTGTAAGCCTAAGGTGAAGGACAGAGCGAAAGTGGTAAATTTAGGAATAAAAAACAAAACTTTATTGGCTAAATGGAGCTAGAAATTTACGATTGAAAAAGAAGCATTATGGCGAAAGGTTATTTTAGAAAAATACGGGTTGAATGTGCAAATGTGGCGTTTTAAGTCAACACATCAAAAAGATATGTCAGCAGTGTGAAGAGGTATTGTTGAAAACTCTAAAGACGATGTAGTGTCTAAATGGGTGGGGATGGACTGGTTCTATTAACGGATTGGGAATGGTAGGACGACATTGTTTTGGCTGGACATTTGTGTGGTAATCGACCATTAAAGCAAGAGTTTCCAAGGTTATTTCATCTTGCTAGGCAAAAGGAAAGTTCGATAGCTAATGTTTTGAGATTTTCTAGGTATTGTAGAGATAATTGCAATGAATTCTTTACTAGATCGTTGTTGGGTAGGGAGGAAGAGATGTGCAGAGAATTGGCGGAGAGGGTGAGTGGCACAGTGTTGGTTTCAGATATAGAGGATAAGTTGTGTCGGGCTAATGATAGATACAGGGAGTTTTCTATTAAAAATGCTCTGAATTATTGATATTAGATGGTGGGGCGAATATTAATTTTGCTTGCGATAAATTATAGAAACTTAAGGTACCACCTAGAGTACGAAGTTTCCTTTAGATGCTCCCTATCGACAGAATTCCTTCTAAGGAATTCCTAGTTAAAAGAGGGGTGAATCTCCAAAATATATCGATAAGCTGTTCAAGGTGCGAAAGAGAGCCGGAGAGCACATCCCACTTGTTCTTTCAATGCAAATTTATTGAAGGCTTTTGGATTAAAATTTTCAATTGGTGGGAAGTGGTTTGGAAGCAGGTTGAAGGTTTTGAGGACTTTTTCGCTTTATCCATCAACGTGAAAATGGCCGAAATGAGGAAAAGTTTTGGCTAATATCAATTTCAGCAGCTTGTTGGAAAGTTTGGTTAGCAAGAAATGGGTTGGTTTTTGAAAGAAGGAGAGTATATATGGAATTTTGATTTTCAATTAAAGATGAGGGCGCTGTTGTGGATTAGAGCAGTTTATGATGAAGTTAGGTTGCAGGAGAATTTTTGGTGGATTTTTCCACAAAGGTGCAGGGTTGATTCTTTTAAATCCAACCCTGCTGTTTCATTTTGGCGCCCTTCCACATGGTTGGTTAAAGTTTAATATGTGTAGGATTGCAAAAGAAGATAGAGTAGGATGTGGAGGTGTTTGAGAGATAATGAGGGTGTAGCAAGAGCATTGTTTTTTGGTTCAATAGCAACATATGATGCCGAGGTGGCTGAAATTGGTGCTGTGAAGGTTGCTCTGGAAGTATTTTTAGCTATGAAATGGAAGATTGATGATTCTTTATTTATTGAACTTGGTTCATTGGTGGTGTTTTCTTGGCGTGCTAACAAGGTAATGAGACTTTGGTCTCTTCAAGCAATTTTTGCAGGTATTGAAAATGATATGTCAAAGGTTGGAACTATTGTATTCTCATTGGCAGAAAAGAAAAGTAACGAAATGGCATTTTCCTTGGTGATTGCAGGTTGTAATAGGGTGAAAATGTATAAAGCTTGGTGGTGAGATTTTGTTTGTTGTATTAACAGGTTTATTAGAGATGGAACGTGTTTTAATTTTCTTTGCTGTAATTTTAAAATTGTTGTTGCTGCTTTGTTTGTCTTTGACAACAATCCAATTTGAATAAAGTAAAAAAAAACATAAAGAAATAAATGGTCGGGGCATACTAAATTGAAAATCTTTCTGTTGAAGCTCATAATAAAAACATTAATATGATAAAATTGTGCTTCTACTATTTTCTCAGTAAAATTTAGAAATTTACAATTTAATCCTTTTACTTTTCAATTATTCCAAAAATGATTTTCATCATGCAAATATGTATTCCAACTTATATTTATGTCAATCTATAACTAGCAACTCACTTTTTTATTTTGTCAAATTACAATTTAACTCTCAAACTTTTTAAAATTTTTTATTTGGCCCTTTCCTCGTGTTTTCACTTCTAAAATTCTTTTAGAAATTCACATATCTAAATCATTTTATTTTCAAAATATTCCTTTTTTTAACTTATTTACCAAATTTTCATGTAAATTAACTTATTCAATACCGACATTACACCACATGTCCAATAAAAAATTTGGGATGTTGCACGACAAATGGCCTTAATTGATATTTTAAAGAATAAAAATATATATGAGACACATAGAGATCTTTTATTCACTTGTAGAGTTAAAAAAATTCCACCATCTGTATATTAAAGGATAACTCATATAATTTTATGCGCTGTTAGTGAACTAAATAATAGTGCATTATCTTAAATGAATATTAGTGGATTTACTTTTAAACTTTTAAGATGATGTGTATCAAATATTGTTATATAGTTACATCTCATTGGGAGAACCTCTCTCACTATATATATCTTGCAACGCACCAACATCTCATCAAGGGACAACCCATCTCTTTTGTATCCTACACATGAACTCTCAAGCATACGCGTGGCAAACTCTCAATTTTCAATAAACACTTTGCCTCGTAAGAGTTGTAGGAAGTTCTTAAATATCGTTATGTCAACCATCGTCAAGACTGTGTACACACTTGTCCAAACCACACTTCCAATTGACCTTCTTATGGTTCTCCACCAACATCCAAACATCATTGTACTACTCTCTACCCAAGTGAACAGTCTTCACCCTCTAACCCACTTATTTGTTTCAATATTAAGTAAAAATAAAGGGTTAATCTACCAAATGAAAACTGAGTTTGAATTGAAAGTTCAGCATGGTACCTGGGTTTTTTCTTTTTCTCTAATTAAGTGCTTATATTTTGTTATAGTTAACCAAAGTAGTACCCAAGCTTAACTTTTGTTAAATTTGAATGCACATATGTACATGATAGAAGAATTTTGAAGATATAGTTGTCTATAGCAAATATAAATGAATTAAACCCGTTCTTGGATAATACCCATGTGTTTCTTGAATGGTCTTTTTTTGAAATAAAACATAGTGATATTTGTCAACTAAGATATTTGCGGCTTTTTTACCCTAATAATATCAAAAACTAATTAAATATCAAAATGGTATCCCCATGGCATTATTTATCAAAATGGGGTGAAATGAACAGTGCTGAAGAATGGAAGGACAAGAGGTGCAGTCAGTTTAGCATCCTCCACCCATTTTTACCCGTATTTCTTCCATATTTTGTCTCGTATTTTGTTTTATATACCGATACCGTCGTATAATGTCCCTCCATCATTAAAAATTATTATTTTTAAACATATCATAGGCTAATAATGGAGGTATGATTGAGTAGAAAAAAATGGGTGGTATTGCCACCCCTTGTCCCTCCACCCCTCGGCACCGTTCATTTCACCTCATTTTGGTAAATAATGTCATGGGGATATAATTTTGGTATTTAATTAGTTTTTTATATTATCAGAGTAAAAAAGCCGAAATTTGCATCGTTTTTTGCGGCACTTCAAGTCTGTGCTATTAAACTTTTGGTGTTGATTATAAACGTTGTTAAAGCTAAAAGAAAATGTCTTTATAAATTTCTTTTGTTGTAGTACTAAAGGTATCAATATTAATTTTTAATGTTTAATTCAGATTTTGAGGTTAATTTGATGAAATTCAATTTTTAATATTATTAAGTTTGAAATTTCGTGATTTAATGTTAAATGTGAATTTGTTTAATTTTGTTTTTAATTTATTGTAATAGCCCTGTTTTAGCTAAATCAGAACAGTGGTTTTGGAATCACAAATATGAGGTCGTAAAATTATTTTAAATTATTAAATGTGTTTACAGCATGTGAATATGTATGTGTGAAAAATTTCGTGAGCTAATTTTATCGTTTAATAGCTCAATTTGAGAAAAATGACTTAATCGCGTAAAATACAAAAGTGGCATGCTATAATTTAAAAGTGTTTATTTGCTATGGTTTGTTATTTATGAAGTCCTTATGATGTTATTAACCCATTGATAATGTTAATGGACATTAATGGGCATTATATCATGAATTTTGGTGGTTTTAATTAATGGATAAAAGGTAATTTGATTATTAAGTTATTATAATTAAAACAAATCAAATTTTGTTTCATCTTTCATCATACTTATTCGAAATTAAAGCAGGAAGAAGCCATTTTTCATGTTTCTAGGGTTCGGCCATTGATAAGCTTAATTGAGGTATGTATTTTGCTCGGTTTTGATGATTTTATGTTTTTGTGATCGTTGCTTTGAGTACTAGCGAGCCCGTACCCTAATTTCTGAATTTTTTGGTGATTTTGTAAATTTCCATTGATGAATGCTTGAGTTCTTGAATGTTTGATGATGGAAAATGAGTATTTGTTGATAGATTGTCATCTTTTGTAAAGTAATTTTTAGTGAAATTGCATAAAAAGGACTAATTTGTGAAAAGTTAAAATGTGTGGTTAAATGTGTGAAATAAATGAAAATATGGATTGATATGAAGCTATATGAAATTTGGCTTGCATGAAATTAGAAAGAAATTGTGTAATTTGTGATTCTGTGAAATAGAGACTAAATGAGAAAATGTAAATATAGGGTTAGGTGTAAAATCCTAAATGTATGCTTTGATGAAATAATGAATGAGGAAAAAAAGTAATTTGAATTAATAGATTCTGAAAGAAAGAATCGGATTGGTCGGGAAATCAAGTTATCGGTAATCGATCAATTCGTCTATTCCGATTACGAGGTAAGTTCATATGCAAATAAATGTATTTGAATTGAATTATATATGTTTTATTATCATGAATTGCTAACGAATGTCAAACGAGCAAGTACGAGTATGAATTGAGAAGTTACGATATCTGAAAGTCCCGTACGAATCCTAAGAATAGTATAGGATATGAATGTTATGACATTAGGCTATCGAGATGTGATTACATGTAAGACCATGTTTGGGACATTGGCATTGTATTGAGATTACGTGTAATACCATGTCTGAGACATTGGCATCGTTAATCGATTTCATGTAAGACCCTGTCTAGGACAATGGCATTGATATGTGTTAACATGTAAGACCATATTGGGATATGGCATTGTACGAGCTTATGTGATTTTCGAATATCCTTAATGATCCGAACGGTTTCAAACGGGCAAAGTTAAGTTGAGAAATAATATGTGAATGAGCTAAGTGATTCAAGTATGTACGAAATTCATATGAGCTTTGAGAAGAGAAGATAATTGATGAATTGGTATGTTTGAGATGTATAAATTGATTAATAGAAAGGTTTGTGATCTTGAATGTGTTTTTAATTGTGCTTATTCATATTTTGCTTAATTGATGGTAATGATATTGATTCATAAAATGATTTATTTGTGTATGGCTTACTAAGCTTTTAAAGCTTACTTTGTGTTTCTTTCCATGTTTTTATAGATCATCAAAGCTAGCTCGAACTCTGGATCGTCAGAAAAAGTCTTCACACTATCGATCATCTCGTTGGTATTTTTGGAAGCTTTGTATATATGGTATATGGCATGTATAGGCTAGTGTTAATTTGATATGTTTTGAGTTGTGATTATATCCATTAGATTTGACTTGTGAATGTTGATGTGTATGGCCATTTAAGTTGGCTTGAATTGTGTTTGGTAAGATATATATATGTGATGTATATAATACTTTATATGTAGGCTTTTTGGTTATGAGTTGGCT